>NW_003805484.1:883608-907574 GCF_000255335.2 Galendromus occidentalis | reverse complement strand
GAGGCCTTGAGAGCAGTCCGTCCGGCGAGCTTCTTCATCTTCCTGACGGAAAATACCAACAAACGCCTGGAGTTGTTGAATCACACGAAGAACTTGACCGTGGCCCCGACGGATGTCGGTGAGATGATGGTAGTCCTCGGTTGCTCGCTTATCATGGGCTACAACAAGCTGCCCGCCATGAGAGACTGCTGGTCATCGTCGGTCTCACTAGGGAATCACGCCGTGAAGCGTGCGATCGCGAGGCACAGATTCCGATTGCTCCACTCAAAACTCTATTTCCGGGAGCCGAGTAGACCAGAAGGCTCTTCGAAGATCTACTATGTCGAGGAGCTGCTCAACTGCGTCAAGGAAACTTTTCCCCGCGCCAGATCTGAGAGCACGTTCCTAAGCATCGACGAGTCCATGGCGAAATTCACCGGAAGATCCACCCTGAAGCAATATCTTCCTCTGAAGGCAGTGAAGAGGGGTATAAAAACTATGGAAGCGCTGCGACGCTAGAACAGGGTATGTCTATGATCTTGATGTTTACGCCGGGAAAGAACTCGAGAGACGAAAAAAAAACTCTGGGCGAGAGCGTCGTTCTGAAAATGGTGAAAAAAAATCGTTCTCCGCGAGTGATGCTCGCTTTCGATCGGGTTTTCACTTCGGTACGGCTCATAAATACTCTCAGGTTTCCCTCAGTCGGAGCCGTGAATAATAACAGAAAGCTTATGGCCGACTTTTCGAGGAAATTGAAAGAGAAAGGTGAAATGGATTTCCGTGTCACAGAGGGAGGTCTTCTCTGCGCAAGGTGGCTGGATTCTCGGGAGGTCATCGCGCTCAGTAGATTCAGACGCGTCATTCAGAGGCGGTCAGCAAGGTTGTCAGAACACAGAAGGATGGTAGTAAGGCCGAAATCGATTGCCCAGACGCTATAACGTGCTAAAACTCGGCAATGGGCGGCGTTGATCTTTCCGATCACATGGCCGCCATCTATAATTCTGACAGGAAATCCAAGAAATGGTGGCGAAAAGTCTTTGACAAAGTATTACTCAGCGCCGTTGTGAATGCCTGGATACTGTATCAAGAAACTCGGAATCGGAAGATGGAGCTCCGAAAATTCATTATTCCCCTTGCGGAGAGTATCATAGAAGCTGGTAGGAAGAAGAGGTCAGTGAAACGGCGTTTAGCTGGTCGCCCGCCTCAGAAGTTCGCCGTTATCTCGAACCCAAAGAAACACATGCCGTTCGGGGGACCGACACGGCGACGGTGTACTCGTTGCGCGTCGGATAAGATCGAAAAAAGAACTAAAATTATATGTAAGGCTTGCGATGCACCACTGTGTATAAACTGCTTCCGCCTCTTCCATAAGGATGGTGTCTGAATCAGTCATATTGAGATACACTGGTCCACATGATAAATCCCTGACTGAGTGAAAGCTCCTCCGCCCATTCTTTTCTTGCCGTCGTTTGAGATAAACATGTGGTGACCTCTTTGGAGACCAGCGGAATTTGACAAACTTTGACTTTGCGACCCCTGGGACGCGTGTGTCCCGGTGTGGGCTTCTAGACGACTGGGACACGAAAGATCCCAGACATCGCGACCGCTGGGACGAGTTTGTCCCACCTCGAGCTTCGGGACGAGTGGGACACATCCGTCCCCGGAATCAGAATTATGTGGAAAAGTCTTGGGAATGATCGGATTTCCGATGAATTCCTGCAGGAGTACTCAGCTATTCGTTGGGTGCTCCCATTAATCCATTCGGGAAGCCGGGAAATCCAGGAAAAAAATACCGGACCGAAATGGCTCGGAGGCGCTTCGAGAAACCTCCGGGTAGATTCAAGAATCGGTGCCCAATAGATTCAGCACACGAGCTTAACTGAGCTGGAGGCTCTCCTTCAAAGATTCCATATGGAGAAGGGATTACATCCGGCTGACGCCCGGACCGGAATTCGGAGCGTCGCGTTGACGTCCCATCGCACGTCGGAACCATGGTCCCGGATGAAGTTCCGCAAATCTGTGTCGCTACAAGACGCGTCTAGGTGCTGCGAAGCTTGAATGCAATTGATCTGTCGACCGGTGCGGTGCTTCGACGAGCCAGCGCGGCGCCGGCAGGGGATTTCATAGCGTTTTCGTCCCCCAAGCTCTAATAATTCCCGGATATAGGTGAATGAATGAGGCGGGGATAATAAGTTTTTCATTCCAAAATCCTCGATCAGATGAGACGGTGCCGGCAATGGATTAACACTTCAGCACTCCATGAGACCTCGGAGCGCTTCTTCGGAACAGTTGTGAGCGTGAATTTCCAGACAGATCTTCAGCCTTCGAGATAGAGATGCAATTTCGCCTTCAAAACTATGCGCACGACGGAATCGAGCAGCAGTATACCATCTTCGGCACAGTCGATCATGTGATTACCAATGCCGGTCTCCACGCAGTCGAGTCCTTCCCGAACGAGGGGTATCCCAGCCCGTTTCGTTATGCAAACACCCTTCCGACAGTACTGCTGCCTGACAGAAGTGTCCCGTAGGTGGATGTCCAGCATGTTTCTCGTGACTGCGTACATCTTCCTCAAGTGTGAGGCATTCTTGGGTGGACAATTGGGCCTGATGGCGTCGAAGTTGAAAGCTACTAAGGTCCACTTACAGCATACCGGCCACACAAGGTCTAAGAGACTCGTGGCATTCTTCCCGAGTGCTGTGGCTTTAGATATGAAGCTGAACGAACATTTCTCAATGAAGATCTTCGCCAAGCGTATCATATTCAATTTCCGCTGCTTCGTGACGATGTTCAACTTCATTGCGCAGGGATCGAACTTCTGCGAAGCGATCGCTCCTGCGTCCTCCGCCATCACGAGTGGTCCGAGCACGAGTAGTATGATGATGACGAACATGTGTTCTCGGTGGAGGATTCACTGCAAATGCGTCCTCGGAATTCTAGGTTGCGAGGGGCCGAGCTCCCTAGCGTGAAGGAGTATATTCATCTAAAGATCTGGCATTGAGTTCATCGGCGGATCGATTATTATCCTTGGAAGTCTTTGACTCGATCAGAGCTTGATTGTTGAAGGGATGCGATATCTTCCAGCTGTCAAGATGATCCACGGAAGCGAGAGCGACGTCGAGAGTTCGAGGCTGACGTATTGGGAGTATTCGCGTGGAACTTCGCTCGTGTTAGATTGAGCGGAATACAATCTAGAACAGGTGCTCCAATATCCTCGGATGATGGAACGATGACAGGCGAAAGTTGCGTACACCGAGCGTGGTCTGACCGGTCGCCTGAATGAACAGATCAGACGGCTGAAACGCAAAGTTACAGCGGATTGGCTGGTCTGTAGTCTGTACCATGGACGCTACTCGATCGGATCACTCCGGGACAGGTACTTTTTCTCTAATTAAACTAAAGGATTCGAGAAAGCGGGATAACACAAAACGAACGGGGAGATTGAGAGCTCCATCCATCGCCCGCCATCCGCTGCGGTGATATGGACTTATTAGAGGTACCCCTCGGGAGGAAGACGTTCGCTCGTGGGTTCCCAGTGTTCTATTCCTCGGCGCTTCTCGGCCGCGATGCAGAGGCGTAGGCCTCTAGATGCTTTGCGGTCTTTTCTCCACTCCTGAATCCGACTTGGGATCATCAAATCATCACCTATCTTAAGCTGCACACAAGGTAGAAGATTACGACAATGGGAAGTATGAATTATTGCTTGTGCATTTGAACCGAAGTTCCACCATCCACTCGGTGAAACTTCCGCAAGTGGAGGTACGCCTCCTCGAGGTACGCACTCATGCTCCTGCGGAGCACCGCGGCTCAGTTCATTGAGCACGCCTTCTTCGGTGTATCTTCAACGCTCAGAGCTATCGATGTGAATCTCAATATTCCGCGAGACTTATCAAGCTCTTCCCGTGCTGACTGCCGCCATGTTTCCCGTGAACATTTGTCGAGATTTCCGTCAGGATTGCCGACAGGACCATCCAGGGAACCTTTCCCGGAGTTTTGATCCCGGCCAATGCAAGTACAACAATGGTAGAGAACAACTGCATCGGGGAAAAAAGACTCAGAGCGAAGTTCGGAGAAATGGCTCTAAAATCCAAAATTCCGATCGGATATGACTCAAACACCTGCAGTCAACAAAATTCTCATTGTTATTATTTAGGACTTTCCCCCGCAATTGGAGTTCGATGGACACTTGCGCAGAAGTTCTCCTCCGTTCCAGATTCGGAGGTCCTCCCGAATGGAGGACTTTCCACAGCTAGCGCACTCACGTCAGACGAACATTTGGTAATGTCTGATCGAATTCGCACCACTCCTCGGGAACCTCCCTGAATGCCAACTCCGGAGGGCTGTTTTCCCACGAGACGCCAGCTCAAAGAGCCACTGATGGTGTAGCACAGAGAAGCCCGTGAGTAGGGCATATTCTGAGCAACTAATTGTAACTTTGAATGAGAATCACACGAGACCTCTCATAAAGACATGGTGGCCTTTTGGGTCCGAGGGAGGTCCGATACAGAGCTTCTCAGCGGTGGACATGTATTCGTTCCGGATGATTCGATTGGAGCTCCATGAGGCATCCAATCGGGAGATATGATTGACGACAGTTCGGAATTTCTTCTGCTACTTTCCGCCTCCCTAATTCTCTATCTTTCCGGTCTGAGCTGAAGCTGCATTCATTTCAAGGTTATGAAAACAAACAGAATTCCCAGCAGGAGCACAAGGACGTCTCAGGAAGTGAATCTACATCTACAATCTACCCTATAGACTCGAAAACGGCTGAAGCGATCGTCGTGAAAATTTAGGAGCGTGTTCTGGGGGATCCAGCGGTGGTTATAGGGGGGTCAGTTCTCCGATGCGATGAGTCCTTCTACCTTAAAAAAATTATTTGAGTGCTCCACTAACGAGAATACGAAAACTCGGAAAAAATGAAAAATCGGAAATTTGCAAAATTCACGAACGCCGGAACCGATCGCCGCAAAAATTCAGGGGTTGGTCCTCGGGAGCTTCAGGAAGGTCATGTGAGGGTCGTCGTTCTCATGTGATGGGTCCTCCCACCATAAAAAAGTTATTCGAGTGGTCCTCCCACCGAGAATGGAAGATTTCAAATGGAAAGATGGGAATTCTCAGGATCTCCATCGGCTGGACAGATCACCATGAGAAGGTGGATTTTCGGGAGCTCCTAAGAAGGCTATCGGGGGTTGCCGTCATCATTGGCCTCTGTGTCTCTACTGAAGAACCTCGCTGAAAATTGCTGTAGCCTTGAAGGGAACGATTTTCCGAAGAACATATGGAGTAAAAGTGGGGGTACGGGAAAGTTGGGAAACGGGAAAGCGGGGACACGGGGAATCGGGGGGGGACGGGATAGTGGGGAAACTGTTGGAATGTGAACCACCGCGAACAAGCGGTACAGCAGTGTGAATCTCTTTGTTCGTTATCTTCTCTAGATGGAATGATATATATTGACGAAACTCGGCGGGAAGATTCGTAGTGGTGCGGCGCACACCTTCCAACACTCCCCCTTGCGCAGAACCACGAAGATCCTTCGAAGCGGAGCGCGATCTCGAAGGCTCCCCCTTGCTTCAAAACCAGGGAGCTCATTCGAGGTGGATGAGGCACCCTCTGAGTGCTCCCCGAGCCCCCATCGAGTTTTCTCGAATTCCCGGCGCTTCCCGAGCAGCCTTTGTCCGCGCTCCGAGCGCTACTAACGCTCCCAGCATTCTCATCTACGCTCTAAGCGTCCTCAACGCTCCCAGCGTTTCCATCTGCGCTCCCAGCGCTCTCAGCGACGCTTCCAGCGTCCTCGACGCTCCCAGCAATTCCATCTGCACTCCCAGCGCTCTCAATGACGCTTCCAGCGTTTCCGTCTGCGTTCCGAAAGGCTGGCGGACAACTGAGCCGTGCCTCAGCAATCGCTTGATGCTCCATTCCAACATGCCTCAAATGGCATTGGTCTCCCATTTCGACCCTTCAGCTGATCTGAACCTGCCACACCTGGCACGGGTCCATCATATCATCACCCGGACCCGCTACATCAAGCATCGGTTCCCTCATCTCATCACCCGGACCCGCTACATCAAGCATCGGTCCCCTCATCTCATCACCCGGACCCGCTACATCAAGCATCGGTCCGCTCATCTCATCGCCCGGACCCGCTACATCAAGCATCGGTCCTCTCAAACTGTCCACCAAACCCGCTACATCAAGCATCGGTCCTCTCATCTCATCGCCCGGACCCGCCACATCAAGCATCGGTCCACTCAAGCTGTCCACCAGACCCGCTACATCAAGCATCGGTCCTCTCAAGCTGTCCACCGAACCCGCTACCTTAAGCCTCGGTCCTCCCGCCGGGCTCCTACCCGTCACCACGCCGCGGTCGAGGAAACTTCTTTTGCACTCGGTTCACTTCTATCGATCTCGTATAGGCACTCGCACAGCCTTCGTCAACATTCTATCCTCAATGTGTTGACTCTTTCACGCATGGTGGCCTGGGCCCGTAACCTGTTGGAATGTGAACCACCGTGAACAAGCGGTGCAGCAGCGTGAATCTCTTTGTTCGTTGTCTTCTCTAGATGGAATAATATATATTGACGAAAAGTGGCAGGAAGATTCGTAGTGGTGCTGCGCACACCTCCCAACAGAAACGGGAAACAAGGGGAAACGGGAAAGTGGGGAAACGGGAAAGCGGGGAAACGGGAAAGCGGGGAAACGGGAAAGCGGGGAAACGGGAACGGGAGCGCTAGTGAAATATATTAGCGAAATGGATGTAATCTCCAACTCGGATGTGGGTATACGCTATTTATTCCGATTTCCACAAGATGTTCTCTGATTTACAAAAACAGCGATTAATGAAACTAGGCGTTGATATTCCTCATTTTTTCGAATCTCCTAGCTGAGCATACCTCATCGCCGACTTCGAAACTGATTCAAATCGATTGATAATTCCGCCGGAATCGAAGATTAGTACAGGAAAATAGCTGTTCACCACCGACAGGGGCGGTTCGCTGGTATCGGTACGCATTCGTCGATCCCCAAATCAGGGATGCATCTCTCGACGATGCCCACGGTAGACAAGCGACATTTAAAATAATTTAAATTTTTGACATACACAGGTATATATCTACGATATGGTATCTATCTATGGTTGGTTTTCGACGTAGATTTCGATTCAATTGCATCTAGAGATGAAGCAAACGTTGCATTTCACGTGAACAGAACGGATTTACGGAGACGACTGCTTGCGTCTCACACCTGACGTCTTCGAAAAGGAAATGCTCGAAATCGCGAACCGTGACTATGGTATATAACGAGTAAGTATCGTGACTCGGTCAGCGTCATTCTTCGGCTCCTCGAACCGCATCGATGCTTGACAGGAGCTCCGTAAGGCGAATGCGCGTGAGCTCGATGCGCGAGAGCATGGAAATGCCTCACGATAGGGGTCGGATCTCGGCGGCGGTCAAAGAACTCGGCTGTCACCATTATAGGGAAAATGTTGGGATACTCATACATTTTAAATTCTACCGTCCTCAGACGAAACGGAGGCTCTCTGAAAATGAAGCAAGAACCTTCTTAGAGGTCGGCGCGGGGAACGTTGAGTCGGAGCGGGAGTATGGATGAGCATAGCAATGTTTTCGCTCATCGTATCCGAAGACCGTTCCCTATCTGGGACGTAGGTTCACATACCCCATCATTGCTCATCATATACGTGGAGAGCTCGTCTCCAGAGTTTCACTTGCATGTCCCAAGAGCGGCGGCTGTACTTCAACTCTTTCTGCGGGGTTTGGGGATGGCAAGATGTTCTCTTGTCGCGCGCCACCAGCTCGATATATCTGGAAGGTCGCCGATCGATATCACCTCCGTTAGGTTTCACTGCCGTTCGAGGAATAGGTCGTCCGACCCCTCGTCCTCGCACTGTATGGCAGATGATCCAATAAGGGAGACGTCGATGAGTGCGGAGGTGAATTTTAATTTCAGGCATATCCGGGGGATCTGGGGCCCGACTGCGCAACGTACCTCTTATATCCTTCCGTGGACTTCCCGAAGTTTATTTGTTTCTGTCTCCGAGCGAGCACCTCCGGATCGGTCTCCAACCGATCCTCTCTTCCGGCCTTTGTCGCTCCCTCTCTCTTGCGTTTCAAATCTCCTGATTTTTGAGGTGTCCTGCTGTTGTTTTCCATGATCGAAGCCCAGTCGACTTCTTTCTCAACACGTTCCTTCGCTTCCCAGAATTCCTTGTGGGAAGGTTCCTCGAAGTCTCCATCCAGTTCTAGGCGAGGCTGAGGGAGGGAAAAAACGAGAGGCTTAATCGATTGGATCGAGACCAGGATTGTACAGTGTGGATCGATCTGGCCAAAATAGAAGATTCACGAGGTTCTCCGGATTCGGACTGTGAATTCCCCCCCCCCCCGAATTCAGCTCTCATGCCTTGTCACAACTCAATGTTCATGATGCCAATATACATCGATACCAGGTTCTAGTACGCTCGCAGTGGGGTGCTCTCAATAAGGTCGCATGAATTCGAGCTCGGATGAGCTCGAACCCTCTATTTAAGACTGGGGGAGTCGGGGAAATCGATGGCGACTCGAAGAGCCACCTTCTATGGAACGGGAACCTCCTGAGGGACGGGCGTCTCTCGAAGGTGTTTAAAAAAAAACGAGAACGCCCGTTTATCAGAAGACATACGGTATATGCAGTCCTGATGGAACTGTCTAGACTCCCGTGTGAATCTGCACGCACCGGCGATCTGCGAAAGGCTATCTTCCATGGGGGCTCTCCAGACGTACGATCCAAGTTGGGCCGAGTATGATCTAGTGAGCCTGAGGTTTGCCTCGAAAAATCTGTGACACTTGCCTTTTCCTCAGACTTGGGTCCAGGTCGACGCGATTTCGCAATCGGCGAGTTCGTCTCATTGTGCTGAGCCATGGTCACAAGCAGGGGACCCGGATTCCGGTCGGTCGACTGCGGTTCCCGATAAATTTTCGCGTAGGTTTCGATGTCACAAATCTCACAAACAGAATAAGGGACGAATGTTATGGGAAGTCTCTGGCGCGCGCCAGCCCAAACAAAACAAACTATTGGCGCCAAAACGCTTTCTGGGGGCGCGCGAGTTTTTGAATCGCGATGACCGGGTTCAGCCAGTGCGGGGTTCCCATGAAAGCACCTAGGCTACAATCAGCTGTTGCGTTTGGCTCATTCTTTCGGATGCGGCGCCTGCGCACCACACTTGCTCGGAGGGGGAACCCCTGATGGTGCCTCACGGCGCCGGCTCATCTAGCGGCAGTTCGGACCGAAGATGAACCCCGCACAGTTGATTCCGTTCCTCATGGTATCGGATTTTTGGGGTCTACATAAGACTGAGCAATACCGATCACTAGAAGCGTGAATGAAAACTCCCTATACAGCGCATCCGAAACGCTGCGAATCTCGACTTCGGCCTAGAAAGCGCTCGTACCAAATATTCTGGCTCGAAGTAAATTGGAATTTGGGGCTCCGAGAGCCTTCCGGAAATCTGGATCACCCGCCCGTGCGACGAAATTCAGCTCCCGTCGATCTTTCGGTAATTTCGAAGCAACGTATTCCGTTCTCTGCGTCCTCGTCGATATTGGGCCTCCCGAGGCACTATGATGCCGCTCCGAATCGAATCGAACGACTGTAGCGGCTAGCGTTCATTTTCGTGACTTTCGAGTGAAGCGCAGATCCACTGATTGAAGATTGATGAATCCCTTCAATTATTCACTAGAGATCGGGTTCCTATCCGCGGAGCCTTCTCGCACGTCTGCTCGCTGTCTATCCCTTTCTTTGAGAAGAGAGAGACGGCCGACGCAGACTTCAGAACTTCTCGAATTCCCCATGTTTGTTTATCGATACTGGTTCCGCATATCGCGATCGATATCGGAGTCAATGCCTCTTTTCGGTCCTCGTCTGGCCCAAACAAGCTGTATACAGTTTGTTTCACGTCGGCGAAACTGTGGTTTCTCTTCTCAGCAATATGATCGGCCCGCTGAGAGGAATCAACGAAATGATGTGAGGAGCCGATTAGAGACGGGTTCGTCGAAGTCGTCGGTGAGGCGCGTCTTCCGAGTTGCGGTTGTTTCTCGCTGTCGCAAAGAACCCCGGCACGAGGCGCGGCTTCCACTGAAACTTCTGGGCCTCGGAGAAATCGAAGTTCGCGGCCTACCGTCGAATATCGCATGAGCATTACCCTTCACCACAAGATACAGGGCTTTCATTGTGCGGAAGCACTCGGTTTTCTATTTTGCGAGCAAACTATCTCATGTATTGCTGCCCATTGAGCGAGAACTTTTGTCGCCGGGTTTCCCAAAGATTTCAGGGTCGCGCCATGTGTAATTGTGTCAAGCGAGTGGCAGTTACTAAATCACTTGCAATAACGTCATTGAACATAAGCTAGTATCCGGCGGTTCCAAAAACTTTGGACGGAACGTCAGGAAGGTGCAAGCACATGAGTCTAGTATTTTCTTCCATCCATTCGCCGAGCTTTCTGGCCATCCGAGTCTTCTTCCGGGTTGAGGCTCGGAGCACGGTCGGTTGAGTTTCGATCCAGAACAAAATCGATCATCATCATCACACTCAGCGACTCTCCGCGAGCCGTGCAGAAGTTCGAATCTCAACGCCTCAGAGGCCGAAGAACCTGAGCCAAAACCGATTGTCTCATCTCATTCATCTGTCCCGATGTAACCTATGCAAAAAGCCGGCGTTGATACCTGCCGTGAAACGGATAAAAAAATATTAGAAAAATCCACGACATTTTGGCCATCATCGACGCTATGGAGGGCTTAGCTGGGAACCTTCACGTGTATCGCAATGTCAGTCCTAATAGTGGGTATCCGAGAAATGTTTGAGGAATGATGGATTGAAGTGCCGCATGGAATAGTTTCGAGGGCTCATGCATTCGAATTCTTCAAATCGGAAAGTGCGTTATACGATGCGTCGGCGCGGCTCTTTCTCTTGTTTTTTCTTTCAGTCATAGAAGCCTAAAGGCGCGACCGCAAAACCAGCCTTAGCTCTCGGCCGCTTGCTTCCCGACAGATCTGCGATGTGTCCAGCCCCGAAAACAAATGAAAGAAAAAGAGAAAGGAGACACTTGATAGCTTCGCCAACTCTTTCCACAAGTTCGAACGGAAATTCACCCATAATTAGCTTACGAAATCACAGATATAAAGAGGCTTATCGTTTATATCCTCGGTACCGCTTACTGTTGCTGTTCTCCGTCTCGTGGGAAAATTTAGGGAACAAAGAGCAGAATCGGGAGGACACTCGCGGAGTCCAAGACCTGAGACGCGTCCACGAGGAATTCCTGTTGCCTGTTGTCTGCTTCCTCCTGATATCTCAGAACGCCACGCCGCCTCGGACTTCTGGGTTCAGAACGAGAATAGAATTGCCCCGAACCACGGATTCGCTTCTCCTTCTCCGATATCCTCATGGAAACCAAAAAATTACGTGAAAATATGCTCTAGACAGGGCTCACGGCAACCGAAAAGCGCCGAGCGCTTATGATCATTTATGGCTCAAGCGAAGTTTGGCTCAGCTCGAGCTGGAAGTGTAACGAACCAGAGGGAGCTCGCAAAACAGCCGACGAAAGGGATCTTTCTGAAAGGGTTCGAGCGAAAGTTTCTCAAACAAGCCGCGGAGGGCTTTCGCTGAAACTCCTTTCCGCTTCTGTGTCGGTGTGCTATTCAGAATCAATTATGCAATCGAAATAGAAAGTTTAGGGCCCTCTCGCCGGGGTTCAGCTCCTCGATGACGGCATCCGGTCACCGAAAGCGTCTATTCTTTACGCAAGGGCAGGATCGCGTAACAACTCGACTTTCCCGGGTATCATTGAATCGAGTTTTGATTTCTGTCCAGAAGGTTGAGCAATGCGGGTCGAGTGAGGATGCTCATCTTTTTTCGTTGCGGAAAGACGCGATGATCTCAAGTGAATGCTCGGCGACAGGCAAGATATTCAGCATGCCAGACTTTTCGAGGAATTATGCTCCGGATTAACCGAACCGAACTCCGGGATCCGAATAGACTATGCTTCAATACACTAGAACAGTGGAATCTTCTCGCAGGAGACTGAAAGGGAGCGGCCGAGAGGGTCCGTGATATCCGTGGTCCGATCTATCCGACGATGGGTTCTAAATCGGTATGGAGCGTATTATCATCGGTAACACCGCGGCAGACTTTCCTACGATGCGCATGAGTGCGAGAACCTTCCGAATCGTTCGATAGGCTAACGCTTCCGAATTCCCTACCCGCAAGAACAGGTCCGTCACAGCCGATCTGATTAGCATGGGAGGATATGGCAAGGAGGCCTTGGGAACAGTCTTCTATATCAGTAAGTCCGTTATTGGGTCCGCTACAGCCGAGTCACTTAATATCGAAGACCTAACAGGCTTGTCCGGGACCGAACAGTCGGTTCGTTGTAACCGAGTGTCCGTTATATCTTGGTCTTTCGTTACGAGGTTCTACCTTGAATACGGGATCGGAAAGGAAAAATGCGACGAATCTACGCTGAATCTGTCAGATGTCACTCGGTCCGACTAGGGAGACGACTTCTCGATTCTGAGAGGGGACCGGGCCGGCGCAAGTGTTCCGATGCACCGTTAGCAAACACCCTGCCTATTTCCAGAAGCACTTGCTCCGGCGTGGAGTTATCTGCGCCGAAATCATTACAGCTCGGGATTATAAGACTTTACGTAACACGGTTTCTTGTTCAGCTTGAATCTGATCCGTGCATTTAGATATTTTCGGGAGCGGGAGCAGAATTCATCGACAAGTCGCCCCACCGGAGGCTATCCTTCTCAGCATGTCCATGCCGAGAATATAAATGCCAGTTATTCACGTTCTCAGTCTCGCTTTGTCCAGTCTTGTAGGAGTTGGTGTGCGGCGCATAACGCGCCAGTCTGTCTGCGTGTTCGGTCCATTTCCACTCACGCAAACTCATTTCAATGCGTATTCTATCCCTGAAACGAATGCCTTAGTGAAATGGGACGACCTTCGACGTGCCTCCTTCCAACGAGCATCGGGCTCGTTGCTTAGGCGCGGCTCCGACGATATTTGACTAAAGTCCGCAATACGAGGGGACACGAAGCTAATCGAGAACTCATGCTGTCGCACTACTTCACCGCGATTACGGGATTTGAAAACGATCGGACGAATTCGCTATGCCCTCAGCGACGGCCTATAGTGCTCTCGATCGCTACCGATTGGTTCTCTGGAGATGGTTGTACTATGTATAATACATTCGGAAGTTTTCTGATTGTGGCTCTTCAAATAACGGAAGCCGATGGGATTCATCCCTTGACAGTTCAGCTGTTGCGTTACCGTGCCGAAGCAGCTGTCAACCGGATTGGGGACCGCAGGAGCTGCTCCAAGCCTGAAGGTAAAGGAGGAAAATGATGATAAGAGCGTGGAGTTTTTGGTTCGAACGGCGTCGACCTCAGAGGTTACCAAACTGGAGCGAAATCAGAGCTCAAGGAAGATTCGAGATCGACGGGGGCTGCCGGAACCGTTGTTGAAAGGGAAGTTTTTCCGTCGTGTCGTTTGTATCAACGGAGAAAGTTTCACTGCTTTCCTTCGGACAGAAATATCTTCTACGACACACGCAAGCACCGTTCGCGGATTGCGGTAGTCGACTGACTCATTCGCCACGCCGCGCACCAGACGCCTGCGATGTTAACACTGCAACGAAAGTCGGCCCGTTAGTTAGACGGCGAGTGAGCTCCCTCGCTAATATCAGGGTTCGTGTGACCAGCAAGTCGCCAAACTTTTGTCGCTGCCGTCGCAGAGCGCCGGTTCGAACAGACGACTAAACTTCGCTGACCTTGAAAAGCGAGCGCTGTCCCACATTCTAATTGCTTCCAATTCTCAATTCGACGCTGAAACCCCAGCTGATGGCAACGGGACCAGAATGTTCGGAATGAGCGGAGAACGGACTAGGCGTCACGCATTCTTGGCATACGCGCGGACAAAAATAAGCGGGGCATTCTTTCCTCACGAGTCGCATGGAAGATTAAACGTTGGCCTTGAGCCCGAGGCATCGTTAGTCCACTGATCTGGAACCGTCAGCTAGATTCACTCCGAACTGTGAGCTCGACCACGGGGAGGGAGCGTTCCGGGAAGGGGCAGAGCACGCTTTCCCTCGGCTCAAATGAGCTCCAACACCAGAGGCAGCTGCGGCGATCGACATGAGAAACGCTTTTTGGAGAAACTTCGCAACGGATCGATCCATACCGAAAGGATTCCAAGACCTCTGACCTTCTTGTCTCCTTCCTCTTGCCATATTATAGGGCTCCGGCTCGCCGGGGGAAAACATATACTTTTTTTAATTCGACGGCGATACACGCGACGATCACTTGCGTAAGTCCTATCTTAGCTTTCGGCCCCGGCGTCTTTTCTGCCAGCAGACTGCTCTTGCCTCGGGTTGATTGAGCGGCAAAGCCCAGTCGAACGATTACAGAACGAACGCGGAGGCACGCGATCCGACATGAACCCCATGGTGCTCCTCCGACGGCGATTGGACCAGTGAAAGTTACAGAACATTGCGGGAGGGAATCAGCCGTGGAGAGCGTCGTTCGACTCCCAGCGAGCGCTTGGGCTCCCAGTTTCTTTAGTGACATGGGTCTCACGAGCGTTCCGCTCTTCGCCCGCCGTGGGCAAGTGAACGATAAAGCTCTGAATGTTTCTTGATACGCCAAGGTGAAGCCGCTCGTTATTACGTCGCTGTCGGTCGAGCAAGGGACAAAGAACATTTGTATTCGACTCTATGATGAAACAACGGGGCATATGGTGATCACGAGTGAAAGTGTTCACGACGATCTGGTATCGGGCAGAGTCTCTGTTGCGTCTGCGGGAGAAGGTGCGCTTGCGTTCCGTCCAGTAAACGAGAAGAATCCCGAAATCGTGGTCAGATAGATATACGACGGATGGATCGAGCACCGCTTCTGAACCCCGTGAAGAAGCCGTGGGATCGAATGGGATGAAACGGATTACGTCACAGACACCCGCTAAGTAATCGATGTGTGTCCAAATCCAAAATAGACATCATTGACGGCCGTTCTGGAGACAGAGCGTCGAGTCATTGAGACCTGCGAGCAAACACGCAGAAAAGCAGTTGATACTCGGCAGGCTCGAAGCGTTTACCTAAAGAGTGGTATAGGCGCGGATATTTATCCGATTAAGGGGTATCGTTTTGTTTTTCTTGGAGTATTAATAATTTATTGCTACACAAAACCATTCCTCTTCGGACTCGTGCCAGACGATCCAGATTCCTCGTCGATGAGGACATTCCAAGCGTTTCATTCGTCACTCTTGTTCTTTTGCCCCATCGCAGGCAAGCTCCGGCCGATTCGGTCGGCCGGATGGATGCAGTGGCAACTGGGCATGTTGCTGTCGATGCGCGAAAACTCCAAGTGTTCTGCCAAATCATTGGGCTCATATGGCAAGACCTGTCAGCTTCTCTGATTGATTCCAGAGCTTAGTCGCCAATTTCATGTCTCTTGAAGCAGCGCTCCCCTTGGCCACGCGGCAGTCCTTCCAGTATTCGCCGCTGATACCGTCGACTTCTTCAGAGACGCTCAAATGCAGCGACGTCTGAGCTCCTTCGAGGGGGGTTTTCCCGAAGAAGAAGAACAAACAGTTGAGACAGAAGTTCAGAAATCCGACATAAGTGCTGTTGATATCGGTTTGCACGGCTCCCGGATGGCACACGTTCGCGGTCACCCCGGTTCCTCGGAGTCTTCGAGCCAACTCGCGGGTGAACAGAATATTCGCCAATTTCGTGTCCGAGTAGACTTGCATGGGCACTTTGTAGGCGGAATAGTCCAAGTGGTCGGGATCGATCCTGCCGAAGTGGTGCAAGCTCGACGATAAGGTGATGATGCGGGACGAAGGGGTTTCTTTCATTTTGTTCAGCAGCAGGTTCGTCAGAAGGAACGGCGCCAAGTGATTTGTCTGGAACGTCTGTTCGAATCCGTCGACGGTCTCCACGCGTTCTGGGAACGGAACGATCCCAGCGTTGTTGATCAGAACGTCGACCCGTTCCTCCTCCCGGATGATCTCTTCTGCAAAGTCTTTCACCGACTTCAGAGAGCACAAGTCAAGCTTCCTGATGAAGATCTGCTTGCCGGTTTCAGCCTCGATCTGTTTGGCAGCTTCAGAAGCTTTCTGTAGGTTCCTGCAGGCGATGATCACTCGCGCGTCCCTTTTGGCCAGCTCGCGAGCCGTCTCCTTGCCGATGCCGGCGTTCGCACCGGTTATGATGACGGTTTTGCCCTTCATGCTCTTCGTGGAGGTGCACACTCCCACAGTCAATCGAGAATAGAGCTTACACACAACACACACGACTAGAGCCAGCAAGGCGGCCAACGCCAGGGGCTCTAGCCAGAGAGAAGGCACTCCATCGTCGAACCTCTTCGTGTCGACGGCCATGGCTCGTCAGTGCTACTCGGAGCTCCGCATGTCACTGAATCGAGCCGTGGTTGGCATCCAACGCCCCTCGCCCTTACGTTCCCTCAGTCTCGGCCCTCACCAGCCACGGCCGCGCGCTTCGGCGACGCTGTGCCGCCCCTTTGCTCTGTCAGATTTTTCGCCAGATTGGCTGGCTCATCCCAGTGTTTGCCGGTAGTTGTCTAAACTGAATAGTCAACACGCATTATTGCGGGCCATTAATTATTTCGAGTCATCACGCTGCTCGGTATAGAAGGATAGGAACAATCATTGATGATGGCGTAATGCCGAGAGGGGAAAAAGTCGAGTCCTAGAAAACACTCACGGATCCAGAAAACAGATCCCGTACCCGTCGGTCACGCTGGCGGACACCGGGAGCGCGGAAGCTCCAGAATCAGGAGGACGGAAAATGCAGAAGATTAGAAATTTCAGAGACAACCGGGTGTACGGGATATCATGCTGTGTGGAGTGACGACCCATCCGTCAGTCTCAACTTCATCCCGGCAGAGAACCCGGCAGCCTGATTGTTTGAGGAAAGTCTAGCGTAGACATGCTTCTATCAAATTTCTGCTTTTCCACTAATTATCTCCAAATGAAGCCAGCTCCTGCGCCCATCCGGCTCGACAAGCCGAAAAGAGTCATCTCCCCGGTAATTAGAGTTTGAAAATATGAGAAATTCAATCATTCGTTTCGTTTCTCAGCCCTCTCTCGGGGCTTCGCCCTGCGAAGATAATCATCTAATCTGCCGAGACGGAACTAGTGTATCCCAGCCTGCTCAGGGGCACTATTTCGGACGGGACGGACTTTCCCGAAATCAGATTCCATATGGGTCGGACCTCCGGGGTGTCCACAAGATTTCAGCTCGTTTAGCGCTGACCAATAATGAAAACGGAGCAACAAAGTCGCCCCAGACTCTCTTCGGCAGGGCCTCTGGAAGAAGAGTTTTTTTTTCTCGCTGACTTACGAAGGATTCAACGAGATGAAAGTTCGGGAGTCGCTCGGGTGGAACGTCCCGTGGAGATTTTAAAGAGGAATTTCCATGCCGTTGCGCGACGTGCTCTCCACGATACACAGATAGTCCGAAGGTCGGATGAACTTTTGAATGATACCTAGTCGCGGCACTTAGCACGCACGTCTTGGACTCGTACCTTTCACATCAATGAAACTGAGTCTATAAAAAGGATCAGAGTCAAGGTCAACTCAGTCAAACGACTTTTCTCATGCGATCTCGCTTGAGAATCAAGAAAGCGAGCGAAATGAGACCATTGTGTGCGTTTCGACTTCCATTCTGAGTATCTTTGCAGAGCGGTGCGCCTCCGCCCCCTACACATTGGTGGGTTTCCAGAAACAGATCGATAGCTCAGGCGAAGCCATGAAAGATCAATACTTTCCCGCTTTCTTCAAGCGATTCTTGACTGTCAGAATTGACGGCGGTTACCGTAATCTTTGTTCCGTTCTTCGCCCGAAGAGCATGAGCGACGAAACCCGACAAGCTACTTCGGCGTCACCTGTCGACAGATCACCAGACCGACGGGGAACCGCGTGGCTTCAATTTCTGTCGAAAACCGTACCGGGATCAGAATCCAGACCTTCTCCTGTGCTGCTTTGACACCAGTGAAAACCGACCTGTACACGAGGAGTTTCGAAACTCGGAGAGATGGGAAATAATATTTTCGAGCACATGTTTCTAGATTCTCGCTGTTAAGCAACTCCTGACGCTTCGCGCGGGTCCAGAGTCGCTTCAGAAGTCTCAGCAGCAACAGCGGGACGTAGACAAGGAAATACGCATGGGAGACCCTAATAAAAAAAAGCATTTATTTTCCGAATAGCCTTCCCCTTTCAATTTTTGAATTTACGGCCGCTGCAAGAGATTCGCAATCCACGTTGAGCATTGTAGTCCGCAAAGACTTGTTGTTGCACATCTGCTTCATTCTCTGGATGCTACCACATTTGTTAGTTGATCTTTCGGTGATTGCACATATTAGCCCTCAGGGTTCCGATAGTCCATGACTTTTGTCTGGACGCCAGCCAAGGTCCTCGTCCCATCTGGGGGAAATATCAAACCCGGTGATAAACCGACGACGTTCACAGGCTTCAAAATTATGTCGGCCGATCGTCTTCTGGATTAAGACCTGGACCAATATCCTACGTGTGGGCGACACCCTCCAAAACCTAAGGATGAGGAAGTCAGGGTCCTTCGCGTGACCGCTCGGTCTGTAGGTCGACAGGGTCGGCATTCCTGTTTTCGTAATCACACAATCTCGACATCGTTGCATTCTATGTTTGCGTTTGCTGCGCAGGGCATTCTTTAGAGAGCCCAGGCAGAAGACAAGCTTTCCAAAATGGTCGAAAAGGAAGCGCAAAGTCATAATCGTCGGAAGATGGCACACTTGGAAGATTCAGTTCCGCACGAAATGAGAAGACCGACGAATTTCGAGTCAGTCTGACTGATTTATTGAATCACTGCGCGGATGGGTCGTCGTCGTCAATGGTCCCGGAGCTGTTTCACAGTTCGACAACACTCTGCTGAGAAACCATTTCTCGAATCTTCATGTAGTCCATATCGTCTGCTTTGAACTGGAAAAACGAGGAAACGTTCTGTCAGGATCCTTATGGAATGAAATGAAACTCGTGAGTTTCATCAATCTTCCACGGATACGAGATGTGAAGTTCCGAGTTTTATAGACCTTTTTGTTGGTCTCGATGAACAAGGGTTCGTCTTCAATCTTGTTGAAGCGCTCGAGATATTTCTTGCGGTACGCCAGGACAACATCAATATGCGCGTTCTGTTTCATGGCCAGGGAGAGAGCTCTGCCAAGTGGTTTTCAAAAGTTCAGATTGTGATACTGGGATGAAATCAAATCAATTCTCTCTACGAAATCGAGTATCAAGTCGGGATCATCAACCCACCTGTCCCACTGATGGGCGTGGACGTTCAGCATGATGGCATCCAGGATTTTACCCATTTGCACCATCTGACCCTCAACCTGCTGACGAGCTCGTCCACCTGCGTTCAAGGTTCGTTATCGGATCATGCTCTTATTGTCCATTCGAATTGAACCATTCGGAGGTTGCAGCGATTTACGACTCACCTGTGACGAGTAACTGCACCAAGAGCCCTTCCATCTGACCGCCTTGTTCGCGTATCTTGTCGAGATAGTCCGCGCGATCTACCTGTCCGAGCGCCGTGAAGGCGTCGCGGGCTATTGTGAGCTTCCGACCCAAGAGAGCAACGCACGCTAACGTACACCAGGTCTGATTCGTCTGAAATAAGTTCCGTATGAGTGGCTCATTCCGGATTCTGGTCCGTCCGAGGGGAAGGTCAACATGATGAACGGTGACATGATAGCCGGATCATCGAATGGTGCTCTGCATATGCTTCGTATGTATATCTATGGGGAAATCGGGATCTTCCTGGGGCTCTGTTCCGTAGATCTGGAACCCGGAATATACCGGAATTTCCCCGCTCCCGGGTAAGCTCGTTCGGGTATAGAAGATGCCTGCGACCGGCGAAACCACCCGAAGCGGCCGAAGCCAGAATGGCTGATGGTGCGCGGTTGTGCAGAAACCGATGTACATCGGAACGTATGAATCATCATTGTTTTCCATTGCGTAGTCCGAATAATCATCGTGAGAAGATCCAAAAGTCAAGAGAGCCTACTCGCCACGAAGGAATCGTGATGTTCTGGAAAGCCCTTCGTTTGAGCCGAATCCGAGCACGGGCCGCGATTCGATCGCGATGGCGCCCCCTCATACTCTCCAACGTTAAGTTCCTCTTCGTCGGAGAGTCATCAACAGAAAGGTGATCTACGCCATACACTGCATGGCATGGCACCATCCGAATTCGGAAAAACCTCAACCCCGTATAGGCGAGGCTTCATGGACGTCCGCTTGCGTAGGATAACCGACTGGAATCCTGCACTGCTGAGGGTCGAAAGTCGATAGATCACAAAGGCGGGAATCCTCGCATAGTGCCTCCTTCCGAAACGAACTGACGGAATTGGGGGTCGGAAACAGGCACCAACGAGGAGGGAAAACTCGGGGGGACCGTGCGATGAGCATTTCACATGCAGATTCGCATCAGCTGCATAGACCTGGTCCCCGCCGGGGTTAGCCGCGCCGTTCCGAACCAGGCATCCGATTAGTGCCCTCGCTAAAGCCGATGCATATAGTTCAGCGACCGCCGAGAGATTGAGCGTCAAATTCGAGTTGGCAAACTCATCTTGACTGCTCTCCCCAGACGAATCCCAGGAGTGAATTCGCGCGTTTCGCTGCCGATCGAAGTCAGGCTCTAGAGTTGGAACAAACGCCAGGGGCCCGCGAGATCGTTCGCGAAACCCCCATGGGGTTGACCTGATGGGACCGAGGCTCCCCATCGAATCCATGCGCGTGGCATCTGTGGAAACTCTTGAAGACCGAATGCCGTCGTGCGATAGGCGATAGCCCTTCTCTCGCGTCCTCACTCCGTGGACGCAAGGATGAGAGCATGAAGTCCGAATGTTTTTTTCCCGGGGGCGGGGGGGAACTCGTCAGAGTGGAGTCACGGAGCTCTTGGAGCTCAATGCCATTAGGAGAGTTTAGGCCCGTCGAAAACGGATCTGCGCGGAAAACTCGAAAAATAGATCCGGGTGCTCCTGCGACAGGGACCGGTAATCCCTACGGCGACGCCTTTGAATCCCTGCGTAGCGTGGATTTCCGGAGCTTGAAGCCTCACAAGCTGCAGCGTTCAGAATTTCTCGGCATTCTGCATCCTCCCGACGCATTGTGTTGAAGCTGAAACCAGAATGCCATCCATCGACGGATGCGAAAGAACTTACGTCGAAGAAACGAGCGATTTTGAGAGCTGAATCCCATTGCGACTTGTCGATCGCCTCTTCAATTTTCTCGCTGTACAGGGGGACGGCTTGAGTGAAGATCGACCCATTCGTTTGTTTCAGGCTCACGAGACTACCGTGGAAATTCTCGAGTGATCCACCGGGGCCGATATCGGCGATGGGAATCGTGTGCTTCGAAAGCTCCATTAGCTTCGCGGCGACATTGAAGCTCCAGGCACATTCCCAAAGGAGGAGTTGTCCGTCACGCAGAGCACAAAGCTGCCGCGCGGTCTCGCTCCACATGGTGCTGAGAATTTGTGACTCTGTAACGATCCGATCTTCAGAAATGATTCAAACGAATGTGTCCACGCACCGGAATGATAATATGGGCACTCGTCCGTGGACAGTTGCTTTCAACTCGAAAAATTGATTCCTCCGCGACGTCTGGAATTGTCTTCGCCAAGAGCTCAGCAATCACCTGCGAACAGGCTGTAGGCCTGTTTCCCGCGCAAGCATACGAGATGCATCTGGTCTTCGGAATCAATCAGACTCATTAAATGCTCCCCTCCCGACAGGGACTCCGGCCAGCTTCGCTGCTCCACGCGCAGTTCTTTCAGGGATCGCTGCATACGTACAAAAACTCGTTTTTGGTTCGGATCGTCCCGCGGGATCGAGGGAATAGAATCCACAAGGCTCAAAACTCCGCCTCCCTTTTCAAGCAGCATACCTCGTGCGTGAAGGGTGGAGCCAACTGTTTTCCAGTGTTGATGTTGAAGAATTGTATCGAGTTCTGCACGGCGAGGACAACAATCTCATCATTTATGTCGAAGATTCTAGAGATATTTGCGCGCAAGAAGGGATGCCGGATGGTGCACAAGCCTTTCCCTGCAAAACATTGATCGCGGGTGCTGAAAATGAAACGTCTTCTGCTCGCAGAGATTCCCGCCCGGGGGCAGAGGGACCAGCTCGTGCAGAGGAGCTTTGCGCAATCTGAGGATTCCCGTGAGAACTCACCGTTGTAAGCGTAAACATGAATGGCAGCGCTATCGGCGAATGCCAAATATTTCCCGCTTTGTCGGAAACACTTGACAGGAGAGACCAGCGTGGGTCGGATGAGCGTCGGCATTTGCCATTGACCTGCGCCGTACACGAATACTCCTCCGGTCTGGTTGGTGGAAACCAACAAATGTCCGAACTGGAGGGCTAGCTGGGCCGCGCTTTGCCCCTGGAAGAATGCGACGAGCTTGATTCCCTGCTCGGATCTGGAGCGATCTTCCACGTCCCAATATGCGGTAATTTCGAATCACACTCGAAGCTTCTGAGAAGTCGTTCCTCTTGGGGTACCCCACCTGGAAAGTCAGCTCCACGCTCGAACCCTTCTCCATGTTGACGTCGGTCGCGAGACACAGCTTCGTGCCCACGGTCGACACTTCGTACTGATTCCATTCCAGAGTTCGGTCGACCAGGGAAGCCAGGAGGACTTTTCCGCTCGAGGTTGCCCCCGCAAGTTGTGTCCCGCAGTCGTTCCAGCACAATGAGGAAATGCTCTGACATGATGGATAGTCTTTGGAAATGACGTACTGGAATGATTCGTCGTGATTATTTGACACGTTTTCTTTTAGCAGATGAATTTTTCCGAGCTAATTCCTCAGTCATAAGTCATACGTAGTTTTAACCAACCCCGGTCTTGTGACACAGAATAAGCGTTTCAAATGAGGCGACTGCGAACAATTCTCCGTCCGGGGTCCAGGCTAGCGATGAAACGGGTTGGTCCGTCACCCCTCCGTAGAAAAGGGATCTGCCCGCAGTGTCCCATAATTTGTATTTGCAATCTTCGCCGCCTGGAAACGAAATATTCCGTGGTGAGCACTGATCACATCGAACATTGGACTCCAACCAGAGCCCTCACCCCCTCCCCCCCAGAACCTTTCGAAAGATGATGCTGAAGAATAAATTCTAATGCTCGCACAGATCGTCGCCTTTCGGCTCTGTGATGGGTGATGGCGTATCACCGATGAGCGATCTATGATGGTGGTAAGGACACTCACCAGAGACGAGAGTTCCTTGAAGGCTTAACGCTACCGTTGTGACAGTGGCTGAATGAGCTTTCCACGTCCGGGCTTTCTTATCTTCGCCGTGGAGCGAACGCCAATAAACGTTCTGATCGACCGAATACACTAATTCTGCGGTAATCGGACTCCAAGACATACATGTCACGGGTGTCTCTGGAAGGAACTTCCGCTCAGACTCGAAGGACTTGATCGCGAATTGAGCAACGGGATCCAGTCTCTCGGTCATAGACGAATGGAATGCGATCTGTTCCATGAGTGCCCATGAGCCTTGAGCCGACGCCTCTCAACTTCTGCTCGATGAGCACACTCCTCCCCATTCTTATCTCTCACCGTGTTCGCCTAAATTTGATTTGTACGATCCATTTCGTAACCAGAGTCGGAGCGTTCCGTCTTCACCCGCTGTAGCCAACATCGAGGCATCGTGACTCCAGCCGGCGCTGAGTATGGCGCCCACGTGGCCATCGATGACTCGCTCACTTGTCTTACTCGCTAGGCGATACTTCCCTTCAAAATAATACTCGTTGAATAACTCAGATCCCCCCGCGATTTTCTCCCTCTCCAAGACAAACACTCACCGTCAGAGCACGTGATGAGCACAATTTCAGTTCTCTGAGCGGAAGGAATTGTATAGATGCCGGTGGGGAATACCCCGTCGTCGAACCTG